>NW_026578203.1:0-35000 GCF_029603195.1 Condylostylus longicornis
ATAATAATAATAATAATAATAATAATAATAATAATAATAATAATAATAATAATAATAATAATAATAATAATAATAATAATAATAATAATAATAATAATAATAATAATAATAATAATAATAATAATAATAATAATAATAATAATAATAATAATAATAATAATAATAATAATAATAATAATAATAATAATAATAATAATAATAATAATAATAATAATAATAATAATAATAATAATAATAATAATAATAATAATAATAATAATAATAATAATAATAATAATAATAATAATAATAATAATAATAATAATAATAATAATAATAATAATAATAATAATAATAATAATAATAATAATAATAATAATAATAATAATAATAATAATAATAATAATAATAATAATAATAATAATAATAATAATAATAATAATAATAATAATAATAATAATAATAATAATAATAATAATAATAATAATAATAATAATAATAATAATAATAATAATAATAATAATAATAATAATAATAATAATAATAATAATAATAATAATAATAATAATAATAATAATAATAATAATAATAATAATAATAATAATAATAATAATAATAATAATAATAATAATAATAATAATAATAATAATAATAATAATAATAATAATAATAATAATAATAATAATAATAATAATAATAATAATAATAATAATAATAATAATAATAATAATAATAATAATAATAATAATAATAATAATAATAATAATAATAATAATAATAATAATAATAATAATAATAATAATAATAATAATAATAATAATAATAATAATAATAATAATAATAATAATAATAATAATAATAATAATAATAATAATAATAATAATAATAATAATAATAATAATAATAATAATAATAATAATAATAATAATAATAATAATAATAATAATAATAATAATAATAATAATAATAATAATAATAATAATAATAATAATAATAATAATAATAATAATAATAATAATAATAATAATAATAATAATAATAATAATAATAATAATAATAATAATAATAATAATAATAATAATAATAATAATAATAATAATAATAATAATAATAATAATAATAATAATAATAATAATAATAATAATAATAATAATAATAATAATAATAATAATAATAATAATAATAATAATAATAATAATAATAATAATAATAATAATAATAATAATAATAATAATAATAATAATAATAATAATAATAATAATAATAATAATAATAATAATAATAATAATAATAATAATAATAATAATAATAATAATAATAATAATAATAATAATAATAATAATAATAATAATAATAATAATAATAATAATAATAATAATAATAATAATAATAATAATAATAATAATAATAATAATAATAATAATAATAATAATAATAATAATAATAATAATAATAATAATAATAATAATAATAATAATAATAATAATAATAATAATAATAATAATAATAATAATAATAATAATAATAATAATAATAATAATAATAATAATAATAATAATAATAATAATAATAATAATAATAATAATAATAATAATAATAATAATAATAATAATAATAATAATAATAATAATAATAATAATAATAATAATAATAATAATAATAATAATAATAATAATAATAATAATAATAATAATAATAATAATAATAATAATAATAATAATAATAATAATAATAATAATAATAATAATAATAATAATAATAATAATAATAATAATAATAATAATAATAATAATAATAATAATAATAATAATAATAATAATAATAATAATAATAATAATAATAATAATAATAATAATAATAATAATAATAATAATAATAATAATAATAATAATAATAATAATAATAATAATAATAATAATAATAATAATAATAATAATAATAATAATAATAATAATAATAATAATAATAATAATAATAATAATAATAATAATAATAATAATAATAATAATAATAATAATAATAATAATAATAATAATAATAATAATAATAATAATAATAATAATAATAATAATAATAATAATAATAATAATAATAATAATAATAATAATAATAATAATAATAATAATAATAATAATAATAATAATAATAATAATAATAATAATAATAATAATAATAATAATAATAATAATAATAATAATAATAATAATAATAATAATAATAATAATAATAATAATAATAATAATAATAATAATAATAATAATAATAATAATAATAATAATAATAATAATAGTAATAATAATAATAATAATAATAATAATAATAATAATAATAATAATAATAATAATAATAATAATAATAATAATAATAATAATAATAATAATAATAATAATAATAATAATAATAATAATAATAATAATAATAATAATAATAATAATAATAATAATAATAATAATAATAATAATAATAATAATAATAATAATAATAATAATAATAATAATAATAATAATAATAATAATAATAATAATAATAATAATAATAATAATAATAATAATAATAATAATAATAATAATAATAATAATAATAATAATAATAATAATAATAATAATAATAATAATAATAATAATAATAATAATAATAATAATAATAATAATAATAATAATAATAATAATAATAATAATAATAATAATAATAATAATAATAATAATAATAATAATAATAATAATAATAATAATAATAATAATAATAATAATAATAATAATAATAATAATAATAATAATAATAATAATAATAATAATAATAATAATAATAATAATAATAATAATAATAATAATAATAATAATAATAATAATAATAATAATAATAATAATAATAATAATAATAATAATAATAATAATAATAATAATAATAATAATAATGATAATGATAATAATATAAATATCCGAGAGTTTGCTATCGTTTAGTTTCTGTTAGTTTATTATATAGGTCTAGTTCAATAGCAATCATGCGTTTTAACGTGTTGCTCATTTTGTATATTTAAAAATAAATTTTCCTAGGAAGCCAGAAAAAACTGTACCAATTAGCGTTGACAAGAAACCTTCTTTTTGTTTAATGAGCTTACGCTTAGCGTTCATAGATTTTTTTGGAAATTTCACACAAAGGTTTAATCGCCTCAAAGTCACAATTTCTAATTAAAATATTTCGTATAAATATTTTATATAAGTTTTGTTTTATACTTTTTACATGTATGCAGTTAATGTATGCAGTATATGCTGGGTTGCTATCAAACGTTTCATATTTCTCACATATCGTTTTATTTTTTAATTGATCTAGTGTGCAAAAGCACACAACCTTTTATTTTATCATCAAGTACATCAGTTCGGAATCGAGATTCATAAATCGTTTATAACTTGAGTCAGGTCTAAGAAAATATAGCTCTGATGTTGTCTCATTATATACTTTTTGAAATTTCTTAAGGTTTTCTGGTACTATTTGTGGCAGAAAACATTAAACATTTCAAAGATAAAATTTGCGATTTACCTCGTGGACTTTTAAATAACACCAAGTATTTTGCATTCAGGATATGTCTCTACAGAATTCTCTCTGTTGAAAAATATTTTGCGATGCCAGTATAAATGAAGTTGCGATAAACAAAATAAACAACGTTGGAATACTATCATTATTCAAATTTACAGCAATTTCATTAAATTATTTAATTTGCTTGAAATTTAAGTTTTTTCACATTGCGTTATTTTCTGGATTGCACCACATTATGTTCTATTTCAGGCTGAACTAGATTCTTCATTTGATTGATTAAATTGCATATAAATGTTGCTTTTCTTGAGCTAGATGGCAATTATAATTGTAAGTGGGTGATGGAACTCGATCATTATTTAAGCATAAACTTTTTGTAACTGTTGATAATAAAAACTTCCGTTTATTTCTTTACCTTCCAAACCCTGCCGTACAAATAATAAATAACGTTGTCTATTTACATCTTTATCGACTATAAAAATTTCTTTTGTTCGTTTTTCTGTATATCCATGTTCAAAAGTGTTTCTACGTACGCGCTCCTTATTATGTTTTAAAAAACTTTTAAAGTTTACATTTTTAAATTCAATACCCTCATCTGATTGAACAGTTTCTGGTTTTCTTGGACTTCCTGAAATAATTTTACTAAAAGCTTTTGAAACCTCAAGTCCTGTTTTCCGTTTTAAAGGTACTACCCAAGCAAACTTGGGAAACACATCGATTACTCTTAACAAAAACTTGTAAAAATTTAAATAATAAACATATTTAAATTACATAAATCTATTTCCCACAACTGATCAAGTTTTTGTACAAGTTAATGATTTCTATAAAGATTTATTTTTACTGGATAATGCAAGGTATACGAGTATGTTAGCTAACTCGTTAATCAATTTTGAATTTTTTTCTGAAAAATTTTATTTTTTAAAACTTTGTTAATACAATATGTTATATATTTTGGAATTTACATTACCCATATTAGAATCGCCTTCTAGGTTTCAATGTTTTATATAAAAAAACATGTGTCATAAAATTTGCTTAAATTAATTTTATAGGTACGGTATTTAGGTTCAAACAATTTTCAAATTTTTTGATTTTATTTTTGTATATATTCCTACATATTAAATTTTAAAACAAAACTTAATGCATATAATACATCAAAATAAGGTTTTGTTTTTATATTTTCATAATTTACATTTTCTCAGCATACACTTTCAGTTTCATTCATAATCATAAGTAACCTAACTTTCTTATTCATATTTTTTCTTTTCATTCATTTTTAAAATTTTATTTTCGTCACAAAAGCTTTCTTGTTTCATACCTTCTTCATCAGCAACGTAGAAACTTTGTGCGCATTGCATTGCATGTATATTTTTGTTTTATTTTTTTCTTTGACAATTTTTTTTTTAATATTCTCCATGATCAGCGCCGTTCATTGAGAATAATGTCTTTACATCTAACTAGTCCTTATCAAAGTATATCTATTAGTAGTTCGACTCGTTCCATTCCGTTAGTTTTCGTTTGCATTCTGCTGCCAAATTCTTAAAATATTCCATTTTTATTTAAAAATAGATGGCAAAAAGAGTTGTGTAGGCAAGAAAGAAACAAAATATTGTAAGCAAACGAGTGAATCAAAAACATTGAACTGAAATAAAATTAAATTAAGTTAAGTAAAATTTTGTTATTTTTATTTTGATAACAAAATTTTTTTTTTTTTCATATTTTATGTTTCATTTCATAAAAGTTATGTAAAAACATTCGAATGTATGAAAGTAATAGTTAAAAATTTGAAATTTTATACTTTGTTATACGGTACATACCTATTCAAGGTGGATACACAATATGATGTAGTAATATGTATGTACCCCGTTTATATGGCTGCTTCAAGCTTTTGATTGTCTTTACAAACGTTACTTGACCTAAAGCAGGCTTCACTCAAGTTGCTTGCTTGATTTGAAATGTTAATAATAATTTGAAACTTAATAGCTAAACGTAGTTTTTGGACTTTTAAGCTAACATAGCAAAAACGCAGCTTGAGTTTCGAGCTGTTTTCACGTCAAGCCGCAATGTAGACGAGGTATAGTAATTAAGAAATTTATAAAAAAAATACCTATTACTGACACGCGTGTATGTATGTATTTTATAATTTTTTTATTTTAGTAGCCAAATTTTGTTTTTAAACCGCTTCGCTTTTATAATATGGATACACTATTTCTCCCATCTTGGAATAAGTTACAGAAATAAAACTCCGCTTTTAAAATTCTTAATATATTTTCCTATACTTTATTTACGAAAAATTAAATAACTCCCGCTTTTAAAAATACGTTGTAAAAAACAGGTAGACATCTATTGCGTACTGTTTCACTCTCGAAAAATTCTTATGTGTATAAAAATGAAAATAAGAAGGTATATTGCTTAACTCTTTCGGCTTAGGGAATTTTTTGTGTACAAAAATTGGTGAGTGATTGGATTAGTGTAATGTAAACGGAGAGTCGAACTAGTTATTAAGAGATATACTTTGGTCCCAATACTCATTATTTTATGAAATATTACGAATTATTGCCTTCATTCCTGTTTCTTTCTTTGAATGCCACTGATCGTGTCATATTTCTTTTTAATTTTTCTTTTTTTTTAATTTAAAAAAATTTAATATCTTAAAAAAATCTCAGGATTTTGTACACACTTTTTAAAAAGCTTCCCATTTAAAGTCTATTGCACGAAAAATAAATAAATGTAGGAGGAAAGAAAAAAATGAAAAAAAATTTGAAATTCATATTTCAGTGTGATTTCAAGTGTAACGAGGAAAGATGTATGATTTTTCATGTACATTTTATATGCTATATTGAGTACTTCTACAATTTTGTTGTGCTCTATTTTCATATTTTATTAGCAATCTATCTATGAGCAATCTATTTATAAAATTGCCTTGCTTGTGTGTGAATTTTAATGTTAAATGCAGACGAACAAAAATTTACATGAGTATCCACTACTTGTCATTTTACAATTGGAATTTTTTAGTTACTTGCTAAGATACTATTTATTTCAAAAATAAAAAAAAAAATATTCAAATCTGGTCATAAAAATATATATAATCATACATTGTCTTTTTCAAGACCTTTTAAATATTTTTTTACTCAGGTAATATATTAAGTTTTAAAAATTTTTCTCAGATAAAAACAGAGGTAAAATTTTGAAGTGTATATAAAATTTGTATTGGTAAAATAATATTTAATTGTATTTTAGATATTATTTTCTAATTCCCTCTTCAAATTTTTTTGTTACTATGTCGTTATTCATTTCAATGTATAATAATTATCCTTTTATTATATATTTTCAACTTGATGCTACAGTTACTTCCCATAACTTGAGTTAACCTACATTTCTTCTCAAAAAATAGCTACTTCGATTTAAAAAAACCCATATAAAATAAGGTCGAGCTTTCTGATTTCTCTCATAGTTCCTGAGGTTTTTTAAAATATTAAACTCTTTTTTACGTAAAAAAAGTTACGTATTGTCTAGTTAAGTGAAAGTGTTACAGAATATTATAAAAATGTCTGTTGAATACTTCTTTCCAATTTTAAGGACATTAGTAAAAATGTAAATTTGCCTCTTAATAGAGTTTCGCTTTGTGCTACCCGATTTCCCTGAAAAACTCGCCAGTTAGTTTCGGTAAAAACCAAAACTCAAATATCAAATTTCAAGAATTTCCATCAATTCGTTCCGCAGATATGGTGAAAAGTGTAAAATCGGCCCGCAAATCAGTTTTCGAGCCCTGATCTTTCCAAAAAATTTATATGTTCATTGCTTTAATACGAGGAATTCATATATTAAATTTCAATGAAATCGGTTGATTATTTCTCTTAATATACACAAAAATGTATATTTGGCCCATAGTAAACGTCTACTTGCCGATGCCTGATTTCTTCCAAAACATAGGAATTTTCGCGGACGATCGAGCAAAGCTTATATGTATATGAAATTTCAAGTAAATCGGTTGAATATTTTCTTCAAAATGTTCAAAAATGTAAAACAGGCCCGCAAAAAAGTGCAGTTCCCGAGGTCTGATATATCCCAAAAGTTGATCAATCCGTGCCATGGTGGATATAAACTTACATATGAAATTTCATCAAAATCGGTTCAGCAGAACTTGAGATACACGCGTGCACACACAGACCGACAGACCGTCAGACCGACAGACCAACAACCGACAGGTTGCTAAAAATAGTTTATTTACACTTCCCTACTATGGAGAAGTGCATTCCCACCGAAAACTGGATATGCAAAATTTGTTGCCATCACATAAGCTACCTATTGTATACACAATACGGTCGGTAAAAACAGAGACGATGGCAACAATTCGCAATATTTCGTAAAAAAAGTTGAGTATTGGGACTTGTTAGAAATAAAGACATTATTCTCACTAAAAGTTTTGCTGATATTTTTTATTTTGTATTCTATTGTTTTTACTTTTAATGACTTAAGCTTTTTTTTCGTATATTGGTTTGCTCGCAGAAGTTGGACTTGTAAAATGTCTTTCATTCACTCACATTATTTTTGTATATCAATTTTATAGGAGAAGTACACTTTTACTCAAAGTATATCTATTAATAAGTAGTTCGACTCTCCATTTACATCACACTAATGCAATCACTCATCAATATTTGTATACAAAAAATTCCCTTAGCTAAAAGAGTTAAGCAGTATACCTTCTTATTTTCATTTTCATACACATAAGAATTTTTGGAGAGAGAAAAAGTACGCAATAGATGTCTACCTGTTTTTTTATAATGTATTTTCAAAAGCGGGAGTTATTTATTTTTCCCTATATAAAGTATAGGAAAAAATATTAAGAATTTTAAAGGCGGGAGTTTTATTTCTGTAACTTATTCCAGTACAAGGTGGCAAAAAAGGTGTATTCATATTATAAAAGCGAAGCGGAAAAAAGTGTTTAAAAAAAATTATTATAATTTATGTAATATAATTTTGAAAAATAATAAAAATAAATTTCAAAAAGACGTATAATATTAAAAAAAAATTTAAATAGTTGTTAAAAAAAATAAATTTTTTTTATAATAATGGGTAAACATTATTTGAAGTGTTTGAGTTGTAATTTTGTGAGTGAGGAAAAAAAGCCGACACGAACATTTCATTTGTTGCCAAAAGATGTGGAGAGGTAAATATGTACTTTTGAAAATATTTTAAAACACAGTCTTTTCAATTTGTTATTGAAATGCATGCCTTCAATTTTCGTGGATAATTTAAAGAATTTAGAAAATACTTTTATTAAACTTTTTAATAATATTTATACAGAAAAAATTTAGAATGTAAAATATATGAACACTTAAAAAATAATTTTAACTATGAATGTGGTGAGAAGTCTGACAAAACATATTTTATTAAACTGTATATTAGAATTAGAATTTACCACATAATAAAAAGTTTCAATAAAACTATAAAAGAATTTGATGTAAAACAAAAATTTTTTATTGTTAAGCATTTGTAATTAATGATTATTAATAAATAAAATAAATAAATTAAATTTTTTAGTTTTATTTCATTCTTAATAAATTTAGAACATATATCGGTAATAATTATATTTAAGTAAGTATTAATCAGTATGCATACACCTTTTTTTTTCTTTATAAATCACTTTATTCCTGTGTATCTACTGCACCAGGTACATGCATGTATATATTCATACATGAAATTTCAAACTGTTTTGCTTTCATACATTCGAATTTTTTACCTAACTTTAATAAAATGAAAAATAAATTTTGTTATTATCAAAAAAAAATTACAAAATTTTTACCTAACTTAATTTAATTTTATTTCAGTTCAATGTTTTTGATACACTCGTTTGTTTACAATATTTTGTTTCTTTCTTGCCTACACAACTCTTATTACCATCTATTATTACCATATATTTTAGAATATAATTTGGGAGCAAAATGCAAACGAAAACAAACGGAATGGAACGAGTCGAATTACTTATTAATAGATATACTTTGCTTATACTACTAAGGGTATTTCAGTACATTCATAGGGAATTTTTCAAATTAGTTTTTACTGCATCTATTAAATTTATTTATTCTCGCCCAAAATTATTGTTAAATTTTTTGACAAGTTGTGTTAACTTTAGGACATATTTCGTTGCCAAAAAAACTTTGTTATTATTAACAAAATTTTTTTGAAACTTATCTTGAATTGTTAGTTTTTAATAAATGTGTTATAATAATATAACATCCGTTCTTTTACTTTTTTTTATGAAAGTATATAACCTTTTTTAAATGATTTTTTTTTATATGGAATATAACCTTCTCAACTTTATAAAATAACGGAATAAAAAATCAGCAGATTTTCATGAATTTAAATTGTTAAGCTCTTTAATTTTTTTAATCATTAAAAAATTTTAAAGTTTTACTTTGAAAATGTAGTTTGTAATTTTAATTTTTACTGTTTAATTTCTTTTTTTAGAGTTTAAAACCAGTTTGTCTATAAATAGTTTAAAAGGGTAGTTAAATAAAATAAAAACACGAGTAAATGACATTTTCAAAAATTTTCCATAATCTGCATATAGAATGTTCGATAAATAAAATATTCAACACAACTTACGTGATGCTCTCTTGCTATGTGAAAAGCTCTTAAACAAGTCTTCAACAACTGTTCTAAATTAAATATTTTTGGAACTGTGATAACACGAAATATTCTTCTCCGTAAAGAAGAATTCCCATCAAATACTTTAATCATTTCTGAAGAAAATATGCCTTGTGTTAAATAAATTCAATTTGGCTATAATAAGAATACCTTCATCTCGTTCTTCACGTTCTTTATCTTTTTTTTCGCGGTCTTTTTCGGCTTTACTATGAGTACCATCCTGTTTAGGACATATGGTGCTACTGCTTAATAAAAGAGCTCCGGTGGGTGTTGTTTCTGTTTTACCACTCTCTTCCTCACGAAATCTAACTGCTTCTCCGCTGCTAAATTCCTCAGAAATACTACGAGCTTCAGAATAAATAAGATTTGTGTACGGTCATTCAAATTAAATTAAAAGTTAATAAAAATGTGGGAAAATTATTTTAGCTTTTGAAACTTTGAACTTACGGCATGAAGTATCTCTTTGTAAAATAGTATTTTTCAACTTCACTTGTACTCCAATGATATCTTCTATAGGTACTTCAGTTCGTGGAATTGAAACAGCATGTGGTGGTAAGTAAATTGGTTGTAATACACCAAATGAACACTCAGCTGTTATAAAACCTCTGCAACCACCATGACTTGTCATACCGCACCATTCACAACGATAGCCTTTAAAGTTTTTTAAATTTAACTTAATATAAAGCTCTAATATTTTATACCTGTAAGGCATTCTGAGGACCAGCATGTTTTTTTACAACCAGCGCATTTTGATGTAGGTGGTAAGTTTCCTTCTCTCCAATGATGCTGTAAAGTTAATAATATTAAAGAAAAAATATTGAACAAGTTTCAAATTCAAATAATACTCTTATGTGTATATTATTGATCATACTTAATATTTTGGCATAGTATTACACTGATTAAATTATATTATAATTATTAAATCTAATTGTTAGTATACAACATTTTATTATGATTAAAATAATAGTAAGGAAGAAGTTGATTAGGAGATACTTGATACCTCAAGCACACTAATTAAACAATCTCTTTCTTGATACCTCAGATGATTATACTAAAATTTTATTCAAGTTTAAAATTTTCTAAAACTTAAGTCTTCCTCGTGACTAAAAGTTATAAATTCCCTCTCAAACGTGCAAAAATTCTAATTAATACTTTTAAGACTAATTGTTTTTTCATGATCCCATTTTCACACGGCTTTTTTGTAAAATTTTCAAGATTAAAAGTTGAATGACGCCGTTTAACTTTAGTATGGCAGTGTAAAAAGGGCCCGAAAAATTGATTTTTTCGTTGTAGCTTCTGCACGAGCAGGTTTTTCAAAAAACTATTCTGAGACCTTTTTATAAACTCGCCATTTGTGGGAAGCAATATTTTTGTAATATTTGTTTCTATTGATTTTCTAATTCCGATAAGCTCTTTCGTGGGTGTCTTCTATTATTTTTGTTTTGTTTTATTTTGAGCAGTTATCTCCTGGAATTCTTTGTGTAATGCGTATTTTATAGCCCTGGATAATTCTTGCAAAATTTTTATTTTGTTTCTAGAATTTTCATACCATTTATTAATCTTGGCGAAATTATCTTCACCAGGTATTCTAGTAAGGCTGATTTAGTAAATTCTTGTAAACCAATATAGTACCTATAATTTTTGAATATGGATTTTCATAATCCAGACTGACAGGTCCAGTCGAAATGATTATCTTGTTCTTAAAACCATTAGTTGAAGCTTCGCAGTGTGATATTAAATCACTGCTGTTCTCTTCTTTCTAACGTTGGTTCTTATTAAATCCTCGATAGTGCGCCAGCATCGTTGTTAGTAACTCTTCGTCTATATATTAGTTCGTAGTTGTATTCTTCCATTTTGGATTGCCATCTCTTGATCTTAGCATTATTATTTCGATTGCCCAAACCAAACGACAGAGGTCGGTGATCGTTCAGAATTTTTGCTTTTGTTACTCCATATATATAGCATCTAATTTATTAAATACCCAGATTATTGCTAAAAGCTCCCTCTCGTTCGTTGTATATATTTTGTCTGTTTTGTTAAGTGTGCGTTACTATAGCTTCGCTTTAAGTGTCTGTTGTCGATATATAGGGTTGTTCGAAATCAGGAAATATTAGATTATTTCGGTTGAGATATTAATGCGATTTCACTTTCACTAAATTTTAATGCTACTGATTTTTGATTGATTTGTTTTAAACTTTACATTTTCTCCGGGAGTTGGATTTGTAAGCGGTTTTGCAATTTGTGAGAAAGCCTTGATAAATCTTCTGTAACTAGATGTTAGATTAAGAAATCCTTTTAGCTCCTTCAAGCTTGGTGATTTCATATTTTGGATAGCCATGATTTTATCTTGGTCTGCTTCATTACCTTTACTTTTAGTTATGTAAATCAGGAACTTGGTTTCAATTTTGAAGATTTTTTCGACATTTCTTCTTCAGCAATAGCATACTTTCCATATGAATTCTTTTAGTACATCGTATTTATTTCTCTGGAATATTGCAGGTGCGTTTTTCAGTCCGAATGGCAAACGTAAAAGTTCAAACTTTCCGTTCAATGTCGAAAATGCAGTTTTCTTTATATCTTCTTTTCTCATTATAGTCTGGTGGAATCCCGAGGTCAAATCAATGATGGTGTAGAACTTTTAGTGTAAGCTCACTGTTGTCTGAGTTTCTTGAAATCTACTAAAATCCCATATTGATATACACTTGAAGAATCAATTTTTTAGATGATCCGAATGGGCGAATTGTACGGGCTTTTTGAAGGTTTTGTGATTCAATCTTGTATATCAGCTTTTGGATTTGACTCTCTTCTTTAAGTCTAAGGTTTCCATGGTAGGAGTAGATTTTCTAGTATATGGGCTCATCTGTTAAACTTCTAATCTTAGCACGAATGTTAGTATCCATTGCCTCAGAGTCGTTAATTGGACCGAAGCATTTATGATGCTATTTGAAAGTTCGGCATATTCATTTCTAGATTTATTGTTCAGATGATTTATTCGGGTTTTGTTAACTTGGATGTCTTTCCGTTCAATGGTATTGCAATTTTTGGTGATATTGTGAGCGTATTCATTTTCCGGTCAATGGCTTGAAGATAACTCTGAGTCCGTCTCTAATAATATTCTTTTGACTCCGTCGGAAGAATTTAGACCTAATATCAAAATGAAATTCTTTTTTGTATTGAAATTTTTATTTATCCCAGTATCAATGAGACACTTGAGCGATTGGGTTTATTGATCAGAACTTCCTTCTCTGACATTTGGTTGATTGTAGCTTTATGTAATTTAATTATGTAAGTTAACTGAAAAAATGCTTGTCTTCAAAGGGTAAATTACTAAATAATAAAAATATACTGACTTCAGGGTCAACAAGTGAAAACTGCCAAGTGAAAATTTGCTTTTAAAAACAATCTAGCTATGTACTACACTATCAAAATTGCTTTCCCTCATATACGAAACTATTTCTAGAATTGAATATATTTACGATGAACTATTAATGCAGTTTTTGAAATGAAGCAAAAATAAATTTGAAGAGAGTTAACATAATGCTCAATTTTAAGGGTTAATAGTATGAGTTAAGAAAAATAATTATATTTTTTAATGGCATGGAATTATTAAAGCTTTCTGCGTTTATAGAAATTTGAAAAAGCTTTTGCAAATATATATATATATTTTATTTTACCAGGAGGAAGGCTGAAAAATCTCGAAAGAGACTACCAGGCGAAAAGCAGTAGTGTGGGACTTTAGTCCACTAAAAGCACCCTCCTAAAAATAAATTGTAAAATAAGTCGGAAACGACTAACCATTAATTTTGGTCAAACTTTTTTGATTATTTACATGTTTTTGATCTGGCACAATACCGTACTAAGTACTCTGTTAATGTTTAACGTTTTTGCTGTAACAATTCCAGATAAAAAACATTAAACTAACATAAGCAAAGGTTTGATTGTCAACCAATCGAGCCGCCTCGATGTTGACATGATTGGATAAACGCATTTTATAATTGGCTGCTTACTTTTTAATTTCGTCTGTGACACTTAGGATCGTGATATCTCTGTGTATATCGGCATTACGGACATACCAGGAGGCGTTTACAATGCCCCGTAATACCTCATTTTGAAATTTTTGAATATATTGAATATTCAATATTTGATTATATATCAAAACTTTGTTATATATTGATAACGAAGAATGCCTTCCCAAAAGCCATTTAAACTTCCTGTATACCTCCTCGAGTTGAGATCTCTTTTTCTTTATGTGTTCGTTCCATCTGAGCTTTGCGTCCAATGTCATTCCCAAATACTTCGTTGTGTTTGCGAACGGAATTAAGACGCCATTTAAGACCGAAAATGAATTGTCAATTTTCCTATTAGTGAATTTCACGTGTACTGACTTCAACTCGTTAAGCTTTACATTCCACTTTCTAGTACATTTTGAGATCTCATCACTGCCTTTTGTAATTTTTGTGTAGATTCATTTTCATTTGGTCCAATTGCGATAAATGCTGTATCATCAGCAAATGTAGCTGTTGTCACTCCTTCCGATTCAGAAATATCACACGTGCATAGCAAGTATAATATAGGGCCCAATACAGTCGCTTGTGGTACCTCCGGCCTGATATCTCTAAGCGAAGACTCCTCGTCCTGTTTAACTTCAAATGAAAATCATTTTCGCTGCGTTTGAATTGTTTATTCCAGTGTTGGAATCTAAGGATACTGGCTCTGGCCATGGTTTTTACAAGAGTTAAAGGGACTTCGAAACAAAGTCAAGCTGTGACGCAAATATCTCTCCACTAAAGGCGACAAGAGCTATGATAATTTCCGATTGTCGTGTGATCAATTTAAATTAGCATTAAAATAATGTTACGACTACTATATCCATAAAAATTCGCATAACTTAATACGTAATCCCAAAGTTTTTTGGAAGTTCATAAACCATAGAAGGAAAAGTGATAGTTATCTAACCTTCTTAAAATTCGACGAGAATACAAGTAATTCCCAAACTATTTCCGAATTTTTTAATAACTTTTTCGCCGAGTCTTACTCGTTTTAATTGTTTCAAATAGATGTTGACGACTTTCGGCACATTCATAACTATCCTTAAACTACCTTTACAAATTTTGCGGTTGGAAAATATCTTTCCAATTTGGGTTCTAGTCCTTCTCCTGCCCCAGATGGCAGGTGCAATATTTAATATTTGAATTAATAAATAATAATAATAGAAGAGTAGCACCTGCTTAAATTTGCGATGCTCTTCTGTGACGCCCATTCTTCGGGTAAAAAAGTCTTATTCTTCGGGTAAAAAAGTCATATTCTTCGGGTATTTTTCTTTCCGTGTGGAAGAAAGCTTTCATTAGGCCGATCCATAAGAAGAATAATAAAAATGTTTTTGAGTTGATTGTATATGACAACATTTATTTCCTTTGTAAGCCATATAAGGCCGGATTTCTTATATATGCAAAGTATGCATTTGCAATGGGTGACAAAAACAGGGCCGCCATGAAGTACTTATAAAAGCCCTAAATTAAAAAAAAAATTTCATCCAAAAAAAGGATTTCAAATTTTTTTTTATATATCAATTTACAGCTAAAGCAACTTGATAAAATGTGCTTACATACAAACATAACATTTTATTCCTAATAATATAAAAAATGTACATGAAAGAAAAGTCAGTTCCCCAAAACACTAATTATTGATCTATATAATTTTCCTTTCGCTCCATAAAACAAAAAATGTTCATAGAATTAAAATTATCCATACATTTTGTTACTCTACACTACTCTTTCATTTCTATGTATTGTACGAATATACTATATATTTTTTTGATCGATATGAATCATCAGAATTACAATTTTTATTATTTTTTTCCTTTTATATACTCGTACATACTAGAATAAATTCGCATATACCTATACATGCAAAATATTATTTCATACAACTGGGAATAAATTTAAAAAAAAAATTTTATCGTCACATGTTAAACCTATATGGCAATACTTTTTACCAAATATTTTATCATCGTGTGATACGTATAATCAAAATAAAATAAAACCAGTCTCAGTTAAGCCGTGGACGTAGATGAACATATTTTTAAAATTAAAATCAAATTAAAACTACATGTTTTAAAATCAATTTAAAACCACATGGTGTCAGAAGTGGGATGCGATCAGTAATCCCATGTTAATATAAAATCGTATGCCGAAGTATAGTACAGTTTTAATAAGATTAAATAAAAGAACTTTTGTTTTAAAAAAAAAAAAAACAATTTTGAATTAAAATATTTTATTAGAAATTAAACTAATTACGTGAAAGACAGTTATTTATTATTTAACGTGGAAGAAGTAATAAATATCGAATTTCGAAGGTGCTATAAAATTTAATAATTTTCAAAGTTAAAACATTCGTTTAGACTTAGAAATTTAGAAGCTTAAAAAAAAACAAGAGAGAATATTTAAAATTTTAACTGTACTATAATACTAATTAAGCATGAGTGGAAGGCGTCGTAGAACATTACAAGGCAGCGATTCGGTTGCAGATCTCGGTAATACACGTGTTTCCGATGCACGTGAAAGTCAACCTAAAACCAGAATAGATTTTAATGATATTGAAGGCATTATCCAAAAATTTACCGGTTCGGAAGATATGAACGTGTCTCAGTGGATACAAGAGTTTGAAAATTATGCTAGCGTTTTTTCATTAAACGATTTCCGGTTCCGCAAAACTATTCATCGACTATGAAATTAAACCTTTAAATTATACGCAGCTAAAAACTGGTTTATTAAAAGAATTTTGTTCGAAAGTAACTAGTGCCGAAATTCATACTCGACTCCGGGAAAGAAAAAAACGGCACGACGAATCGTTTCGCGAATATTTGTACTGTATGCAAGACATAGCATCACAAGCTGAAGTAGAAGAAAATTCAATTATTAGTTACATTATTGATGGGATTAAGGATACAACTGGAAATAAAATGATTCTTTTTGGGGCTAAGGATATAGATGAATTGAAAGAAAAATTACTTGTGTATGAAAAAATTAAAAAAAATGAAAATTCAAGACCAATAACTGAGGTAAAATATATAAAAAATAATATACCAAATGAAGTAAAATCTACAAAAGGTATTGTAACAAACAATACTAAATCATATGGGAAACAACGATACTGTTATAACTGTGGATCACACGGTCATGAATTTCACAACTGTCCGCAAAAAGAAAGGGGTCCCAAATGCTTCAAGTGCAACAAATTCGGTCACAAAAAACCTGATTGTAAGGAGCCCACTATCGTAACAAACAGCATAACTTCATCTACAAATTTAATGAGTATGGTACAAAAAGATATGTTTATAAAAGCTACTATTAATGGTGTTACTCTTGACTGTTTAGTTGATACAGGAAGTGACATATGCGTTATAAAAGAAAATTATTATAAATTAATTAACCCTAATTGTAATTATTTTAGGAAATCATTTAATATTATTGAAGGTTTGGGTTCCAATATCAAGTCAAAAGGTTCGTGCCAAGTAAATATAAAAATAAATGACGATGTCTATGAAAATATAGCTATTCATGCTGTAAGTGATTATTGTTTAGGACCAGATGCAATAATTGGAATGAGCCTTTTGAAGCAAGCAAATGTCAACATAATTCAAGGTAATCTGCAAATTTCTAAAAGTAACTCGATTAAAATAAATACTGATGTTATAAATAATGAAGATCAAAATGAATTAAAATGTTTTCTCGCAAAATTTAATATTGATAGTCCGAAAAATTATGAAGAATTGGTAGATTTAAATCATTTAAAAAGTTGTGAAAGGAGCCAAATAGTATCCTTTATTAAAAATTATACCCCAAGTAAGCCCAAGGTTTCCCCAGTAACTTTGAAAATAGTCACAATCGATGATATACCGGTTTATAGACCCCCACGCAGATTTCCACCGAATGAACAAAATTTCATTGAACAACAAGTAAAACAGTGGCTTCGTGAAGGTGTAATAAGGGAAAGTTCGTCCGATTATTGTAGTCAGGTAGTATTGGTAAAGAAAAAAGATGGCTCTAACAGGCTTTGTGTCGATTATCGAGGTGTGAATAAGAAAATTTTGAAGGACAGATACCCTTTGCCTAATATAGAAGAGCAAATCGATAAATTGCAATCATCTAATTATTTTACAGCCCTAGATTTGGAAAATGGATTTTTCCATGTTTCAGTCGATGAAAAAAGTATGAAATATACATCTTTTGTGGTTCACTGTGGCCAGTTTGAATTTTGTAAGGTCCCATTTGGCCTTTGCAATTCGCCTAGTGTATTTCAAAAATACATAAATTTTGTATTTAAGGATTTAATAATTCAGGGCATAGTTATAATTTACATTGACGATATTATTATACCATCAAGTAGCCGAGAAAAGGGAATTCGTCGTCTAGAACTAGTTTTAAATGTAGCATCTAATAATGGTCTTAAAATAAAATGGGAAAAGTGCCAATTTTTGCAAGAAAATATTGAGTATCTTGGTCATCAAATTCAACGTGGGACAATTTCACCTTCAAAATTAAAAACTAAAGCTGTTATAAACTTTCCAACTCCTGTCACAGTAAAACAACTTCAAAGCTGTTTAGGTCTTATTAACTACTTTAGAAAATTTATACCAAATTTTGCTACAAAAGCACGACCCTTAACAGAATTATTAAAAAAATCTCATCATTTCAGAATTGGAGATGTAGAACTTGCTGTTATCAATGATTTCAAAAATATTTTAGCAGAGAAACCAGTTTTAAATATATTTCGTTATGGTGCTTATACTGAAGTACATACAGATGCATCTCAGGATGGTTACGGTGCGATTCTGTTTCAAAAAGATAATGAAGATGGTGCATTACATCCAGTTTATTATTTTAGCAAAAAAACAAACGCAGCAGAGAGAAATTATTGTTCGTATGAGCTAGAAGTCCTTGCCATTATTGAATCTTTAAAAAAGTTTCGAGTATATCTTTTGGGTCAAAAATTCAAATTAATTACAGATTGTAAGGCATTTCAGTGCACTATGATGAAAAGAGATTTGACAACTAGGGTTGCCAGATGGGCTTTACTTTTGGAAGAGTTTGACTACGAGATTGAACACAGAGCTGGATCTAAGATGAGGCATGTAGATGCACTAAGTAGGAATCCTACAACAATGTGTATTTTTGAAAGAAATGGATTTTTAAAATTATTATTAGAAGCTCAATTAAAAGATAAACATTTAAACACCATAAGAGAAATTTTACAACATAAGCCGTATCAGAATTATGAAATCAAAAATGACATACTGTATAAAAATATTAACGAAAATCTTTTACTTGTTGTACCAGATGGAATGAAAAATCAAATAATAAAAGAAACTTATGAAAAAGGACATTTTCATCACCAGAAAAATGAAGGATATAATAGAGAAGGAATTTTATATTGATGACCTGCAAAAACGAATTTCAAAACATATTTCCAATTGTATCAGATGTATTTTGGCGGAGAGAAAAACTGGAAAATCTGAAAGCTTACTTAATCCGATCCCAAAAGGAGACAAACCGCTTAGCACATTTCACATTGACCATCTTGGTCCAATGAGTATAACTAAAAAGAATTATAAATATATTTTTTCTATTGTAGATGGATTTTCAAAGTTTTTGTGGCTATTTCCGACCAAAACTCTAACTTGTGATGAAGTAATTCAGAAATTGGAGATTGTAGCCGAAACATTTGGGTACCCAGAAAGAATTATAGCAGATAAAAGTGGTGCTTTTGCTTCAAACGATTTTCACGATTTTTGCAACAAACGAGAAATTAAATTACATTTTATTACTGTGGGCATGTCGCGCGGAAACGGTCAGATTGAACGGGTCCACTCTGTAGTTATTGGAGCTTTAACAAAAATTTGTTTAGATGATCCGGAAAAATGGTATACCCAGGTAAAATCAGTACAGCAGCTAATAAATTCGACGTATCATAGAGCGATTAAAACCACACCATTCCAGTTACTTACTGGTTGTAAAATGAAAATACCAAGGGATATAAAAATTATCGAAATAATTGAAGAAGAGATAATTAAGGAATTTGACGATAAACGAGAAGAACTGCGAAGTAAAGCAAGAAAAGATATAGCCGAAATTCAAGAAGAAAATAAATCTGTATTTAATAAAAAACGAAAACCAGCCATAAAATATAAAGTGGGAAACATTGTTGCTATTGAAAGAGTTCAGTTTGGCACTGGGCTTAAAATAAAGCCAAAATTTTTGGGTCCATATCGAGTTGTTGCTGTTAAAGATTTCGATCGTTATAAAGTAATGAAAGAAGGTGAACATGAAGGTCCAAAATTAACCGATACCAGTGCAGAAAAGATGAAACCGTTTTATACAATTGATACCGAAGATGAAACATTTACAAATACTGACGATGAAGAAAACCCTGAAATTTAAAATATTTAAAATCTTTTCGTTTATTTTAGGGTCTTCAGGGGCCGAAGACAGTCAGGAAAGGCCGTGTGGGAATAAATTAAAAAAAAAAATTTTATCGTCACATGTTAAACCTATATGGCAATACTTTTTACCAAATATTTTATCATCGTGTGATACGTATAATCAAAATAAAATAAAACCAGTCTCAGTTAAGCCGTGGACGTAGATGAACATATTTTTAAAATTAAAATCAAATTAAAACCACATGTTTTAAAATCAATTTAAAACCACATACATTCAATCCCACATAGAAGCAAATACGCAAAAAACATTCACAATTACACATGTACACATAATTTTCATTGTCTAATATGTATAAGATCAACACTCATGCGTACATATATAATTATCTCATAAAGCAAAATTTTTATTTTGCTGAGATTGCTCCCTATCAACACTCGCTTGTACATATATAATTATATCATAAAGCAAGAATTTTATTATGCTGAGTGATCACCCTGGCTACACTCGTTCGTACACATTATATTTTAATTGTTTCATATATGTTAAAAATGTTAAAAATTTTATGTTGAATTGATGTAGTTTAAATCATCCAAACAATAAAAGTAAATGAAATGGCGCATAATTTCATACAATTTTCTCAAAAATTAAAACAATTAAACAGCACGACATTTTGAAATTTCAAAACTACAAGTATATAAATATTATTAAGTCACAAATTTTTGACCGAATCTTTGATTTTCCTTAAATTTTTGAATGCAAGTCGAAACTGTTTTTAGCACTTTTCCAAAAAATTTTTGAAAAAAAGTTTCACTCTGTCCTGTCAGCATTTTTGAAATTTTGCAAACGCAGAAAGGCAGCGGCTTGCTCAATTTTTTTATTTGGTTTTTCTTCTAGACCCCAGCCTGTAGAAGCTTAAAATTTTAGGGGCTTTTAGAAATTAACAAATAGTTCATTTGGTTAGAAGAAAAATTTTTTCCATCTCCACCCTCTCTCAAATTATCGCCTCTTGAAATCTGTAAAATTTCAATTTTAAACACCTTGTATTTCCGAAACCGCAAGCTTTTTCAAATTTCTATAAACACAAAAAGCTAACGGTAAATTCCATGACATTAAAAAATATAATTATTTTTCTTAACTCACACAGTTACCCTTAAAATCGAGCATTATGTTAACCCCACCTTAAAATAATTTTTGCTTTATTTCAAAGACTGCATAAATCGTTCATCCTAAATATATGCAGTCCAGAAATAGTTTTGTATATGAATGAAAATAATTTTAATAGTGTGGTAGATGTGCATAGGCTGTATTTAAAAGCAGAATTTTCACTTGTTGAAGGAAAAAGTGCTACAATACAAACCATTGGTTTGACCCAACTTTATTATACACTGCTTCATTTATCAGGCGATTTGTGAAATAAAAAGCCAAATTTTATTCGTAAATTTAAAATTTTGAATAAAATTTTGCTATGTACAATCATTTAAATATTATAAATAAGTAAATTTTTACTTTTTTTTATAATCAAAGAAGCTTTGAAAAAGTTACTAATTTACACCAAAAAGTGAATTTTTGGTTGTTAAAACCACAAATCAAGATTAAATGATTGAAATAAATCTGATCATAACTACTTAAAATATGATTAATTAAAATACCTTGTTGTTGAATTTATAAAACAAAAAGCTGAAAGTTTAAATACAGGTTTCAATTCTACAATTAATCCTGTATTTTGCATAATAAGGTAACAAGAAAGTGCTTTATGACGCACAATGTGCAATGCCTATTAAATTTTTTTCACAGCAATAAAATAGGTGAAACGGTGCAAGAGGGGGGGCGGCGCATTTTTTAGGAACCCCTTAGGGCGACAAATACAGCAAGTTCGTGCCTGAACCTTAATTAGTGGACTTCAGCATGGCTTCCTGAAAAAGAAATTCACGGTAATCAACCTAGTGGAAGCCACGACAGTTTTCTCAAATAACATGGAAAATGAGTATCAGACGGACGTAATGTACACAGACTTTAGCAAAGCCTTTAACATCCTACCACATGACGTTATTATTTTAAAATTGAAACCCTTAGGGTTCCCTGATAACTTTTTAGCCTGTATAAAATCATATATCTTTTATAGGTCTTACAGAGTACTCTTTCGTTTAACAATTTTTTCGCCTCTTTATTTTAATTCTGGTGTCCCCTAGGGTAGTCAGTTAGGCCCACTGCTGTTCATAATTTCAATTAATGATGTTGTTTCCATATTAACGCACAGTGAGGTAAGCTCTGATTAGCTGTGCAAATGATGCGATTTATCTTCAGGATGATCTCAACCGCTTTAACGGGTGGTGCTCAAATATTAACCCAATGAAATTCATCAATGAAAAAAATCAATGTAAGTAAAAAATGAAAAAAATCAATGTAAGTAAAAGTGCATAAATGTGCTACTATATTCAAAGACCACCATTTTTAACAAGCTGTACTTTGAATGGCCAAGCTCTTAGTCGAGTTGATTCAATAATGGACCTGGTTGTTTGCTTCGATAAGAAGTTATCATTCATAAACCACTACAATCATATCATATGCAGATCAAGCTCGATGTTAGGTTTCATTACACGTCCGTCCTCATCTTGAATATGCTTCGCAATTATGGTCGCTCTATTACTATATACATATTAATAGGATTGAGTCTATTCAACAAAAATTTTTGAGGTTCGTACTATTCCTTCTTCCTTGAGACCCCATCGTTCTTCCACCTGATGTACACAGACTCAAATTAAATGATTTACCCACACTGGGCAAAAGACGTGATGTTGTGGATTTGTTATTCATTTTTCAGCTTATGAAAACTGACTTAATCTCTCCCCACATTTTTAATAAAATTGTGACTAACTCTAGCTTTAAGTCTCGTTCCTCTGATCTTTTCATGGTTCCTTTTAATAGGACCAATTATGGGAAACATGAACCTTCCAGCAGAGCGCTGCGTTTATGCAACAGACACAAACACAGACTTGACTTTTCACTGACTAAAGACTCGATGAAAAAGCTTCTACTTACTTATAGTTAAGTATAACCTTTTTTTATTTTAATAAATTCTTGTTTTAGTTTTTCATTGTTTATATTCATATATAATGGAGTATTAAGGCTAATAAGTTTTAAATTTTTAAATTTAATTTTTAAGTCAAAAATTTATACTGTAAATTTAATTTTTAAGTTAAAAATTTGTACTGTTTAATAAAAAAAAAAAAATGTGTTATTGTACATGCATTCTTTAATTTTAAGTTATGTAGAATGTTTGAGCAAATAACAATAATAATAATAATAATAATAATAATAATAATAATAATAATAATAATAATAATAATAAAAATCTGATGTGGTCAGCACATAATCTTCCGCAATGTATATAAAGTGAAAGTGTTGCAGAAGATTGTGAAAATTCGTTTTAAGCACTTCTTTAAAATTTTAAGACAAAGACCTTAAAAAACAATTAAAAGAAAAAAATTTTTTTAATTACTTAAATTATAAAGTGCTATTCATCAAAAAAAAACAAATTTTATACATACAACCAAATTTTATTAAACTAATTTATAAACATGCAATGTCAAAAGTGTACTAACAAAATTGATAGACAATCAAAAACTGTTGATTGTCAGGCTTGCAAAAGCTGCTTTCATGCTAGCTGTGTTCAGAACTCAACTTCAAAGAAATTTACGTGTTCAAAATGCAGCTCCAAGAGGCCTTATTCGCCGTCATCGCTCTCTAATATTTTGCCAAAATTTATGGACAAAAATTCACCTAGTACATCCGATTTAAATGCATATTCTGATAAATTGGATCCAGACAGAGTGTATTGTATGTTTCAGGAAATAAAAAAAATTCAAGAAACATACGTCGAAAAACTTTTGGCAGTAGAAGTGGAAAATTCATCGTTAAAGAAGAAAGTATCGATATTAGAAAATAAGATTGACAATATGGAGCAAAAAGAACTCAATAACTGTTTAGATCTGGTTAATATTCCAGATTTAGAAAACCCTAACTCTATAGGTACTGCAGTTAATATACTAGGCTCCACGTTAAAATTAAACGTTTAACTTGAGGATATAGTGAAGTGCCAGTCTTGGAAAGTTGATAAGCGAACGAACAACAGCAATGCAGTGAAATTAAATATAATGGGGATTACTTTTCGCTCAAATGAAGCCAAACATGAAGTACTGACAAGAAAAAAAGGAACAAAATCGAAAAATATCATATAATTGTAAGAAAATATATGTAAATGAAAGTTTAACGTCAAAAAAAGACAAGTTTATAAATCTGCTAGGGAAATTTGTAAAGAAAAAAACTATAAGTATATCTGGATAAAAAATGGTAGAATTTTACTGTGAAAGAATGAAGGAGCTAACATTAATATTATTAAAATCTCTTCTGATTTAGAAAAATTATAATCGTAAATAATAAAATAAAATGAAACAATCTCCTTCTACCTTATCGCCTATAATGTCTATCAAACTCATAATACACCAATATATTCGCAGTTTAAGAAAAAATTTCAATACATTTCTTTCTCATTTACAATCAATGGAAGAATTCCCATTAATTATAGTTTAAACGGAAATCTGGATTTATGATAATGAGTCGGAATATTACAATATTGATGGTTACTCTTTGCATTGTAATTGTAACAACACCTATGCTTCGGGTGGTGTTTCTGTGTGCACTAAAGTAAATTTCCCTAGTACGTGCTCTTCAATTTCCTTGAGTACAGCTGATGTAATTAAAATAAACTGTACATATGAATGCACTAATTTCATAATTTTCTGCCTACATAGGTTCAATAATACTCACTCAGAAAGCCTTACTTTTTTAAATGATTTTGATGATATTTTAATGAACGAATCAAGTAAAAATCTTATTGTAATAGAAGACTTGAATATTGACATACTAAAAGAAAATCCATTAATGAATCGTTATTTGTGTATGATGTCTTCACATGGTTTAGATTCTTTAATTGACTTACCAACTCGTATATCTGAGAATACCAGTACTTGTATTGATCATATATTTTTAAGATTGCAAAATCGATCAGTAATTATGGAATTTTCAGTAGAAAATTTAATTCTCGGTATTTCGGACCATAACATGATCTCTCTTGATTAAAATAAGATTAAAAAATAAGGTAGGCTTAAGATATAAAAATGTAGGCCTAAAAAATGAATTTAAAAAATTATGTAAGGCAATTAACTCTGAGATATCGGTATTCCGTGAAAGGTATTATTGTTCAGAACTTGATAAACACAGTGGTAACCCTAACATGGAATGGCAATTAGTTAATAATATACTGAACTCTAATTGAAATAAATGAAATTTATTCAATTATTAATATTCAATCAATAGCTCATATTGAAATAAATGAAATTGAAGTGGGCAATAAAAAAAATCATGAAAAAGCTGAAATCGCGAACGAATTTAATAAATTGTTTATTGAGTCAGCCGATATTTCAATTAATAATTTTAACCAACGATGTATTTGTGTGCAAAATAATTTCAGTTTTTTATACAAAAATATACAATCTAACACTTTTGGTTATTTAGAAATTACTAAAGAAGAAGTGAATGAAATGATTTTAAAGTTAAACAATAAAAAATCTTGCACTGAAGATAAAGTTAGTAATGTTCTATTAAAAGATATTGCACCTTATGTTTGTCAAATACTAAGTTACATATTAATTAAATGTGTTTTAAAAGGTGTATTTCCATCAGCTCTCAAAAGTGCTGAAGTTTTCCCTCTTCATAAAAAAGGCTCAAAAATAATGCTATCAAACTACAGACCTATTTCCTTATTACCTTCCATTAGTAAATTATTTGAGAAATTAATCAAAAAAAGAATGATTGGTTTCCTTTCGAAAACCAACTTTTTTCATAATAACCAGTTTGGCTTTACTGAGGATAAATCTACTGAAGATGCAATTTTAAAACATTGTTCAGAATTATACTTCAGTATAAATAATAGCAATAACACTGCAGCTCTATTAATTGATATAAAAAGGCTTTTGACACCATTAACCATGAAATTCTTTTAGATAAATTGGAAGATGCTGGTTTTTGAGGACATATTTTAAAATTCTTGGGCTCTTACCTGGAGAATAGAATGCAAAGAGTACAAGTAGATAAATTTTGCAGTGATCGAGCTTATTTAAATATAGGGGTGCCTCAAGGCTCCGTTTTGGGACCGCTACTTTTTTTAATTTACATTAAATCACTATTTTTTCAGCCCTTCAGGGGGAAAGAAATAGAACAATCATCCGGGATTCGCGGATGATTGTTCTATTTCTTATAGTGAAAAAACTACATTTTCTTTAAAAGAAAGTATAGATTATGATTTAAAATTACTTAGAAGGTGGTTTTTCTTACATAAACTTATAATAAGTAGTAAAACTAAACTTATGATATTCCAACTGAAGCATTCCCGTAATGATAACCTAAATTTTCAGTTTCACGCTGCTGATTTCCAAGATTCCATATGCGAAAAATGTGATCTTACATTTATGTCAGCAATTAACGATTGTTCGAGAAATTGCTTTGGTATTGAAATAGTAGATAATTATAAATATTTAGGAATACCTATAGACAACAATTTGAACTGGAAACTTCACATTAATAATATTCATAAATATTTGTTATTGTGCATCCGTAAATTCTATGTACTTAGGAACTTTTGTTCTAAAAGCTTATTAATTAAATTTTACTATGCGGAGGTCCAATCCAAACTGCAATATGGGATTTTAGGTTGGGGAGGAACATATTTTAATACAATAGAACCCATTGTAATTGCACAAAAATACATTATGAAAATTATCTTCCATAAAACTAGAACATATAAATGTTTTAAAAAAATTTTCAAATCTGGAACTTCATTACGTATACGTAGTTGCAATTTTTATAATTTTATTAGTTGCAATTATTATAATTTGGATCGAAAACTCATTATAAAAAATTCTTTGAAATTCGAGCGCAAAGATTTAATAATCTTCCTCTTCCATAGAAATGAAACTGTTTCTCATAAATTTTTAAAATTATGCAAAGCTTGGCTAATTTCAATTAATTATTACGACTTTGAAAAACTTAATTAATTGTGGAATTTACTTGTTGTTGGTAATTGAAGTTTTCCTAAAGTCTTCTGCAAATAAATTCATTCCGGGTCACTTCATTAATTTGAAATGACCTATGAGATAATTTAAATAAAGATTAAAAATTCTGATTTTTAATAATTTTAGATACGCCTAACATAACACCTACAAATCGCTTGGGGGATGTAGTATTCATGGCAGATCTGTTGTTGATATAAGACCCAACATTGATAAAGATAGGGTTCTTACCTTCTGCACAGCACTTTTTCGAACAAAATCCTGCTGTTAGTTGGAAAACATCTATATTATATTTTACAAGATTTTTCCAGTTCATGAACAGGTATACATATAATCTAATAAATAACAAAAACAAAAAAATGAAAATAGCAAAAGAGAATACTAATGTATCTACATTACTCAATTGATTATACATACTGTAAAACAAAAACAAAAAATGAAAAGCGAAAAGCGAAAGAGAATAAAAAAAGAGTAGTAATATTTTTTTTGTTTTTTTGCTTTACTACAACAAAATTTAGTTTACTTAAACAAAAATAAAAAGCAAAAGGAAGCGAAATATTTTAAATGAGTTAAGTAAGAGTAAAATAATTTTTTGTTGTTGTATTTAACATGGAATGGAATTAAAAAAAATAAAACTAAAAATTGTGAGAGATATAAGAACACCAATAACGTTACGTTACGTACTAAGGCAATTATTCTTCGTGTGCTTGCGAAATTTCAATTGAGTAAGTAGCCAAGCCAGGTCTGTATAAAGAAAAGAGGCATTGATTTTTTATTAATTCACATTCACTTTGGTTTTAAAGTTTAACGTGAAAGGTACTATTTCCTTTCCTTTTAATTTTGTTCGGCATCAGTTCCCCATCCGTTTTGCATATGCCATGACTATAAATAAGTCCCAAGGGCAAACTTTTGAAAAGGTTGGCCTCTATCTCCCCCAGCCGTGCTTTTCGCATGGGCAATTATACACAGAAAGAGCCATAGTTATATGTTCAAGAGCCATATACTCCAATTCTTTCAAAATTCAAGTCAATGGAAATATTTTAACAGATAACGTTGTTTATAAGGAAATTTTTCGTTCTTAATTGTTAACTAATTCTTAAATTGAATTTTAATCATATCTATGTAATTAACAGTGACACATATTACATCTTAAAATTTATTAAATTAAAAATATTTCCATTACTTTTATTTATCATTAGTATTCAAACCAATATGATATTTATGCATATACAAGTATATACCTGCATATGTATGCCATAATATGTACAAATTTTTCTAAACTTATTTTAAAATTGATTGCCACAATCCTGTTTTTACAACAGATAATGCTGCTTATAAGCAAACCACAGGGGCCCCTTGTATTATTAAATTCTGATAATCTTCAATTGTCTTAAACCTGTGGACATTCCTCCTCAAGCTTCCTCAAACAAAAAATTATAATGCAGTATCATTTGACTATACAGAAGAATCCAGCTTTTCAGAGATAAATGATTTTAAATGGATAGTCTTGTCAGAAAACTATGATAGAATTAGTCCTGTAATGCTCAATATTCTATATTTCGTTATTAATATGCATGTGAAAAGAATTAGTGATAAAAAAAGTGTTACACTTTTTAAAGAACGTATCACACTTTGTGTAATAAAGAAATTAAGCAAATGATATTAAATTACTTATGTTGTTCTTTCTCCCCAATGTGTAAATGCATGTTTAAAAGTAGTAGCTGATTTGTTATACAAGGTTAGATATAAAAGTTGATATAAATATAAAATAAAATTTGTCTTAAACTCCACATTTACTATTTACTATTTATTTATAAATTGTATTGAGATACAGCTGCGCAACACTAGTGAATTTCTCACTTCTGCATAGTTTATATTTTTGTTTTCTATTTTATTTTAATTTTCATTCAGATTTTAATATTTCTTGTAACAATATAATATTGTGCAATTTTAAATTTTGTATTAATTAAGTTTTGAAATAATTATAAGTTAATAATAAATTGTTATATTATAGCATACTTTTATTAGACCTTAAATATTATAATCTTGAATACATATTGTAAATTTGAATAAAATAAATTAATAAATAAATAAAATAAAAACAAGTAAAAACGTTTCAGTCGGTATGAACCGATTGAATTATACCCTGCACCTTTCATTGTTGTATAGCAATTACTCAAACCTGTAAAACATTCTATAGAAACTTCACGGATATGTCTGATCTATAACTGAACATACAACTACCAAGTTTCGTGAATCTGACTTTATTATTTTTCCAAATATTTAAAATTAGCTTTTGAAGTTGTATGGGAGCCACTCGAACCTGTCAAGCAATTCCACCAAAACTTCAGAAATATCTTTGACCTATAATTGGACACACGACTGACAAGTTTCATGAATCTTACTTTATTATTTTGCCGAATATAAAAAATTTGCTTTTGGAGTTGTATGGCAGCCACCCGAACCGGTGCAGCTATCTCATTAAAATTTTTAGAGCATATGTAGAATATAATTGGACACATGTATACAAAATTTTATATTTGTACCTTTATTAGTTTTTGAAATAATTAAAATAAACTCTTTGAGTTGTATGGCAGCTACCCGACCCCGTTGTCCGAATTGGTCCAATAACAATAGGGTTTGTCCTTGGCACAAAAGAAGCAACTTGTAAAAGTTTGGTGTCTATTGCATTATTCGTTTTTGAGTTATCGTGCGATCGGACGGACGGACATGTCTAAATCAACGCAGAATTTTACGCTGAGCAAGAATATATATATATGTCCATACCGCAGATGACTCCTTCATGTAGTTACAAACTCCATACCAAAGTTAATATACCCTTCACGATGTGCAGGGTATAATAAACTAGTCGTGTGTGCTTGCATTGCAAGCCTTGCAAGTATGATGCCTGTAGCTTTGAAATTGTGTTCCATTCTGTGGCTGAGATATTTTAAGTTTACTTTATTTCTTCAAAAACACACCCATAATATACATATAGATATGTTTTTTCCTGATAAATAATAAGATAAAACTTAAAACTTAAAATAAAAAAGTTCTGAGAAATAATTTCCCAAAAATACATAATTAAACAAATAATTAGTTCCTTTGAAATCTAATATCTTTTGAGTAATTTATTTTAAAACTTCACTTTGAGTTATGTCGCATAAAATCGTAAAATATCTTTTACAATAAACACTTTAAGCCATAAATTATTGTTTATTATAAAGTACAATTCATGCACGTATGTATTTGAAGTTTATAATACATGCGAATAAAACGCGTGACTGTAGAATGAGTTAACACCAATTCTAACGTATATTTGGTAATACGTATTGCATACGATTTCTATGCGTATTTTTGGCATTTTTGGGCACCAAACTTTGTTAAAACATTTTCATACAGGTCTTTTACATGATTGCATATCAATGCTGTATCGATTACTTTCCGATTGTACCTTAGTATAATTGATTATACCTTAGAAGCAAACCGCAAAAAGAATATATATGTATATAAGTAAATGTATATGTAATCGTACATGCTAGAAAACTATATGTAGATATTATTAATTTTTTGTTTTCTTGTCATAACTCACACTTATAGAATTTAACTTATTTCCAATATATATGCCATCAAAATTATACAAACATTACCCCCATAAGGATGTAGTACCATTTTGTAAAAAAATGGACCAAAACATCTTTGGAGGGGGTGAAGGGGGAGGGCGGACGGGTGGAATTCTTGCTTTTTCTGGGACCCTAGAGGCAAAACTCTACCTAATGCCCTTTGTCCCATGTCTCTAGCCCTTCTAGAAGTACCCGTACTTTTTACCACCTGAGAAGTAGCTATATATATATAATGTAAAATAGTATGGTTTTTGAAGAGTTATACGAAATATGAATAAAATATAGAATTATTAAGCGAAATTCAAGGTACTGCGTAGCCTAGTGGTTAGCGTGGTAGTCTCATAGTTAGAAGGTTATTGGATCAATGCTTGCCTGGATGTTGTCGTGTTTTTATTTTTTTGGATTATTTTAAAAATTTTTTTTTTATTTTATTTAAATTTTGTGTTTTATTTTTTTTTAATACATATATAACAGATAAATGTTATTATAAAAGTTTAAAGAAAATTTCCAAAAAAATATTCTTATAATAGTTTGGAAAAATTCGCAAAAATTTTAAGTACATAAATATGTATGTATGTATATTTTTTTTTAAAGCTTCCTGAATAATTTTTTTTAAGGTTTCTACATGAATTTAATAATATTCAAAACTGTAGAATATATAGAAATAAATTTTAAACGCATAATTATTAAATCATGGGAGTAAACATACAAAAATTAATTTTTCAAATAAAGAAAAGGTTTAGTCAAAAACAAAATAATAATTTATGTATGTAAAAATATATGTATGTATGAATATATGAATATATGTCTGTATGTATATTTGAATGGATTAGAATTGAAGATTTTAAAATTTTTCGTTGCAACATATGAACGTATGTACATATGAATGTATTAGAATCGAAAATTAAAAAAGAAACAAAAACAAAATAATAATTTATGTATGTAAAAATATATGTATGTATGTATATATGAATACGTGTGTATGTATATATGAATTGATTAGAATTGAAGATTTTAAAATTTTTCGTTCCAACATATGAACGTATGTACATATGAATGTATTAGAATTGAAAATTTTGAAATTTTGCTGTTGGAAAAATTAGAAATAAAATTATTAACACAAAAACACGTTATTATGAATGTATACCTAGTTTTTTTAAAACTGCGGGTGAACATATAGATATAAATTTCTCAAATAAAGAAAAGGTTTAGGTTAAAATAAAATAATAATATTGTATTCAAATATATATGTATATGTACATATGAATGTAATTTTTTTAAATAAAGAAAAGGTTTAGGCAAAAACAAAATAATAATTTTGTTCAAATATATGTATATATATATAAATGTATTAAAATTTAGCATTTTACAGTTTTCCGTTTGGAACAATAAAAATAAAATTCTAACTACATACGTACATACATATATTCTGTATGTACATATATTTTTTTAAAGCTTGCTGACGAAACGTAATGTTCAAAACAATAACAAATGAAATATTAATATTCAGATGTCACAAAACATCTGATGTCTGATAAAAGCTGACATTTATTTACGTTAAGATTAATTCGTTTATCCGAAACAAAAATATGTGAGATCATTATATTTTCAAATATTCTTTATTTCTCGGTTTGTGTTTCTAATAATAAAAATAACGTAAAACGTATCATTTATTTCTTGGTTTGTGTTTCTAATTATAAAAGGTATAAAAGAAAAACGTGCTTTTATTATACAAAAATTTTTTCAGAAAATCTTAAAATAGAGCTATTTCGGGGCTAAAAAGTTCCAATGTCAGATTTTTCTGGGACCCTAGAGGCAAAACTCTATCTAATGTCCTTTGTCCCATGTCTCTAGCCCTTCTAGAAGTACCCGTCCTTTTTACCACCTGAGAAGTAGCTATATATATATAACTAGTCGTGTGTGCTTGCATTGCAAGCCTTGCCAGTATGATGCCTGTAGTTTTGAAATTGTGTTCCATTCTGTGGCTGAGATATTTTAAGTTTACTTTATTTCTTCAAAAACACACCCATAATATGCATATAGATATGTTTTTTTCCTGATAAATAATAAGATAAAACTTAAAACTTAAAATAAAAAAGTTCTGAGAAATAATTACCCAAAAATACATAATTAAACAAATAATTAGTTCCTTTGAAATCTAATACCTTTTGTGTAATTTATTTTAAAACTTCACTTTGAGTTTTGTCGCATAAAATCGTAAAATACCTTTCACAATAAACACTTTAAGCCATAAATTATTGTTAATTATAAACTACAATTCATGCACGTATGTATTTGAAGTTTATAATACATGCGAATAAAACGCGTGACTGTAGAATGAGTTAACACCAATTCTAACGTATATTTGGTAATACGTATTGCATACGATGTCTATGCGTATTTTTGGCATTTTTGGGCACCAAACTTTGTTAAAACATTTTCATACAGGTCTTTTACATGATTGCATATCAATGCTGTATCGATTACTTTCCGATTGTACCTTAGTATAATTGATTATACCTTAGTTGCAAATCGCAAAAAGAATACATATGTATATAAGTAAATGTGTATGTAATCGTACATGCTATAAAACTATATGTAGATATTATTAATTTTTTGTTTTCCTGTTATAACTCACACTTATAGAATTTAACTTATTTCCAATATATATGCCATCAAAATTATACAAACATTACCCCCATAAGGATGTAGTACCATTTTGTAAAAAAATGGACCAAAACATCTTTGTTGGGGGTGAAGGTGGAGGGCGGGCGGGTGGAATTCTTGCTTTTTCTGGGACCCTGGAGGCAAAACTTTATCTAATGCCTTTTGTCCCATGTCTCTAGCCCTTCTAGAAGTACCCGTACTTTTTACCACCTGAGAAGTAGCTATATATATATAATGTAAAATAGGATGGTTTTTGAAGAGTTATACGAAATATGAATAAAATATAGAATTATTAAGGCAAATTCAAGGTACTGCGTAGCCTAGTGGTTAGCGTGGTAGTCTCATAGCCAGAAGGTTATTGGATCAATGCTTGCCTGGATATCGTCGTATTTTTATTTTTTTGCATTATTTTAAAATTTTTTTTTTATTTTATTTAAATTTTGTGTTTTATTTTTTTTTAATATATAACTGATAAATGTTATAAAAGTTTAAAGAAAATTTCCAAAAAAATATTCTTATAATAGTTTGGAAAAATTCGCAAAAATTTTAAGTACATAAATATGTATGTATGTATATTTTTTTTAAAGCTTCCTGAGTAATTTTTTTAAGCTTTCCATATGAATTTAATATTATTCAAAACTGTAGAATATATAGAAATAAATTTTAAACGCATAATTATTATATCATGGGGGTAAACTTACAAAAATTAATTTTTCAAATAAAGAAAAGGTTTAGTCAAAAACAAAATAATAATTTATGTATGTAAAAATATATGTATGTATGAATATATGAATATATGTGTGTATGTATATATGAATGGATTAGAATTGAAGATTTTAAAATTTTTCGTTCCAACATATGAACGTATGTACATATGAATGTATTAGAATCGAAAATTTTGAAATTTTGCTGTTGGAAAAATTATAAATAAAATTATAAATGCAAACATACATAATTATGAATGTATACCTAGTTTTTTTAAA